>NW_027413976.1:2095000-2125000 GCF_048773025.1 Camelus bactrianus | reverse complement strand
TCACCCATTGGTTTTTCGATAGCATGTTGTTTCATCTCCATGCTTCCCCCCCCCCCCCCGCCTTTAGTTAGCCTTTAGTTGGCTTCTGTGACTCACTTGTACGTTTTGGAGTTCGGTTGACCCTGTTTGGAAGTCTATTCACCTATGGCTATAACTGTTTGTATGAAACAGATAGTAATAGAATCTCAAACCCATCTAAAAGAGAAAGAAAGGAAGGAGAAGGGGGGAAAAAAAAAGTCTCTATTATTTTCTTGCTTCCCTCTGCCACTCTTAATGATTTAGATGTCTTCTTTTTACAATTTTGTGTTTATTCCGTTTGGAATGAATGGTAGTGATCACCTTTCCGGTGATGAGTGGTCTCATTTTTGTACCATCCTCCTTCTTCTCTATTTAGAGTAGACCTGTTGATGTTTCTTTTAGCATGGGTTCAGTGTTGCTAAACTCTTTTCGTTTTTGCTTGTCTGTGAAGTTCTTTACCTCCCCTTCTATTCTAAAGGATAGCTTTGCTGGATAGAGTATCCTAGGCTGCTTCTTTTTGTTTGTTTTGTTTTGTTTTGTTTTGTTTTTCATTCAAGAATTTCAATAGATCTTGCCACTCCCTTCTGGCCTGTAGTGTTTGTGTAGAGAAATCCGCTGAGAGCCTTATGGGGGTTCCCTTGGAACTCACTCTTTGTTTTTCTCTTGCCTAAAGGCATTTAGGATCATTGCTTTATCCTTGACTCTGGCCATCTTGATTAGCCTATGTCTTGGTGTGGGCCTGTTTGAGTTCTTTCTGTTGGGTACCCTCTGAGCCTCCTGGACTTGGATATCTGATTCCTTCTTTAGATTTGGGAAATTTTCAGTCATGCTTTCTTCGAATACCTTTTCGGTCCCCTTGGTTCTTTCTTCCCCTTCTGGAACCCCTATTGTGCGTAGATGGGCACGCTTTCGAGGGTCCCTTAGGTCCCTAAGATGGTTTTCGTTGTTCTTTATTGGTTTTTCTCTCAGCTGTTCTGATTGGGTTCTTTCTGTTGTCCTGCCTTCTAGGCCACTTATTCGTTCCTCTGCGTGATCTAGCCTGCTTTGGACAGCCTTTAGACCAGTTCTCATTTCAGCCAATGAGTTGACCAGTTCTCCTTGACTCTTCTTTATAGCTTCGATTTCGTTTTTGACGTATAGTATATCTCTCAACACTATCTCTTGGAGTTCCTTCAGGACTTGGATCACTCCTTTTTGGAAATCTTGATCGAGCAGGCCATCCACGTCTATTTCATGGATCGTGCTTTCAGGGAATTTCTCTGGCTCTTTTAATTGGGAGTGGTTCCTCTGCTTCTTCATAATGCTCCTATCTCTCTGGCACTGTGGCTTAAGGAGTATCAGTTATCTATTGGGGTCCTTAAGGAGTTTATGTATTTATCGAAAGCCTACGCAGGCATAAAACTTTAAAAGAGAGAGGGGGATAGGGGGAGAGAGAGAGAGACAGAGACAGAGACAGAGGGGGAGAGGGAGAGAGGGGGGTGGGGGCAGGATGTTAAAAGAATGGAGAAAAAAAGGTTTGAAAACAGTGTACGATCAATAATAGAAGAGCAAGTTGAAGCAGAATAGCAATTGAGTTGAGACGTCTTCTAAAAGCCTTTAAAAACAAATAGAAAAGATCAGAAAATAATATACAATTGTTTCAAAAGTAAATTTTTAAAAGGTAATCGGAAATAGAACAGATTTTAACAAAAGATAAAACAGAGGATTTTAAAAGACGGGAGAAAGAAAAGGTTTGAAGACGGTGTGTAATCATGAATAGAAGAGTCAGTGGAAGCAGAATAGCGATCGAGTTGAGACGTCTTTTAATAACCTTAATAAAAAGGAGGAAAAAAATCGAGAAACAATATTTGAAACCTGTGAATAACCAGTAACAGGAGATCAAAACCAAGAGAATGAAAAAGGGAAGGGGGTGGATGTTTAAAAATAATAATAATGAAAAGACTTGAAATGAAACATTTAAAAGGGATTAAAACCGTAAACGTATACGACTGTTCAAAAGTAAAGGTTAAAAAGGTAACAGAAGGTAAAACCGATATAAAAGAGATTAAAAAAGACAAAGGAAACGAAAAAAAAAAAAAAGAGAGAAAAAAAAAAAAAAAGGATGTGTTCTCCTGGAGACGGTGCGCTCTTAACGGTTTCACCGAGAAGTCTTTCTGTCGTCGCCCTGTTTCGTGAACTCAGCTTGCTTTTTCCGCGGGCCCTCTGTCGGCGCCCTCGTCTGTGCTGCCCTCGGTGCCTGTGGGCAAGTAGATCGCGCCCCCTCCTGGCACCGCGTTCGGATGCTGCGTTCCTGCCGGGAAGGAGGGAGGGTGGCTGGCCGCCTGCCCTCTCCCGGCGCCGGTCGCTCCGCTGCTCTGTGCGGCTGTGTGCTCCGCCTCGGGTCGGCGCTCCTCTCCGTAGGTGGGCTCGGGGAAGACCGTGGAACCGCCCCGCCCCTGCTGCATTCCAAAACTCGGCTCCTTCTTAGTCTTGGTGGCGCGAGTTCTCTGAGGTACCGGGGCAGATATATAATATCTGCCTCAGGCTGAAAACGAGTCTCAGTCCTGCCTAGGAGGTTGCAGAGCCCCCGGGTGCGGATTCGAGTCTCGGCCCCGCCCCCGCTCCCGCCCCCGCCCGCGCGCTGCGCGCCGCGCGCCAGGGGCTATGGCGGCTGTGGCTGCGCCCCGCCTCTCTTCTCGCGAGAAGGGCCGGTGATGGCGCCGCGGGTCTGAGGAGATGGAGGCTACGGCGCCCCTCCCCCCAGGGCACACCGGCCGTGTTGCTTTGCCTTTCTTTCCCCGTAATGGACGGGTTGGGGGGGCGGGTTGTTCTGCTCTGTATCCCCTCCCGGCCACGGCGCGTGGTGCCGCCGACACGGTCCTCTGCCCGGCTCGTGCGGCCTGTCCCGGCCCCCGGCTGCCGGCCTGCGACTCGGGCTGGGTGTCGCGGGGACCCTCTGTGCCCGTTTCACTTGGATCGGTCGGTCAAGGGGCGCTCCGGGCAGATCAGAGACTCGGAGGCTCCCCCACCGTCCCGTCGGCCTCTCCGTTGGAGAGGGGGAGGTTTGGCGAACGAGCCCTATTCCTCCTCTGCCGGTCCCTCCCGCACTGTTTTGCTTTTGACTCTTTCTTTTCTCCTTTTCTCCTACCAGATTTTGGGCGTCTTTGTCTTTCGAAGAGGGCGGTGTTCTGTCGGAGTTCCGCAGGTGGTCTGATTGGCCGAGTGGGTCCGTCGATGTGAGTTTTGGTGTATTTGTGGGAGAGGGTGAGCTACGAGCGTCCTTCTACTCCGCCGTCTTGCTTCTTCTCGGGTTATTTTTGAAGAGTAGGTGCTGGGGATTGAACCCTGGACCTTTATTTTTTGCATGCTAAGCATGGGCTGTACTGCCTGATCTCTAGACCCTCCCCACCGCAACCCCCCCTTTCCCACCGCCTCCATAGTACTCGATGAATCTCCTACCTAGATATCTATGCTTCCTTGGAATAGGGCCGTCGTTTTCTTCATCGGATTGATGCACGTCTGTGGATTCGTCTCGTTTCTCTCCACTGCGGTGGGTGGCATCGGGGCGTGGGGTGGGGTGGAGTGGCGTGGGCTGGGAACAGTTCTTCACGTGTAGAGGTGGAGCGGAGCGATGAGGATGGTGACTGTTTCCCCGAGTGCTCGCGCCGGGTGATGGAGGCCTGTGGTCTGACTTGGAAGAGGACTCGGGTGACCAGAACAGAGCCCGTGTGGGGTCGTTGTGGAGGGAGGAACTCCACCCCCCCCCCAGCCCCAGCCAAGGCACTCGTACCTCATCGAGGGACGGTCGGCCGAAAACAAACGAAAGCTGTCAGAGGTTTGGGGGTGGGGGTGAAGGTGTGTGTGTGTGTGTGTGTGTGTGTGTGTGTGTGTGTGTGTGTGTCTGTGTGTGTGTGTGTCTGTGTGTCTGTGTGTCTGTGTGTCTGTGTGTCTGTGTGTGTCTGTGTGTGTCTGTGTGTGTGTGTGTGTGTGTGTGTCTGTGTCTGTGTGTGTGTGTGTCTGTGTCTGTGTGGTGTGTGTGGTGTGTGTGTGTGGTGTGTGTGTGTGGTGTGTGTGTGTGTGGTGTGTGTGTGTCCCCGTTCCCCGTACCACGGTCTCTGGTCGAGGCCCCCCCGAGCGGAGAAACGCACGCCAGGCCGTCCGTGCTCCTGGTTGTCCGGCCGCGTGTCCCTGCCACCCAGAGATCCCGAACCGTCCCGCTCGCTCCCCTGCCATGTGCCATGTGCCACCTGCCTGTCGGCCGGGCGCTATTTTAGACCCTGCGAAGAAGTCGACCGGACGGACGGGCCGGGCCGGGCCGGGCCGGGCTGAGCCGAGCCGAGCCGATCTGAGCCGAGCCCGTCCAGGCTGGGGTGGGTGGTGCTGGGTTCAGAGGAGTGGGGTACAAGCGGGAGGCGGGCGTCGATGGAGGGGAGGGGGAGGGGGAGGGGGAAGGGAGAGGAAAGGGGAGGGGAGGGGGAGCAGGGATGACGATGGTCTGGGGCTTGGCTTGTGGGGTGGGGGTGGGAGGGATGGTAGCCATCCTATGACTTTCTCTCCCTACCCCGCCTTTTGCAAGTCTGTTCGAGTGACAAGGTGGTGCTGGTTTCTGGCTGGTGCACACCATAGTGATTCTGTTCTTCTTTTTCCTGGTCTTTTTCAGGAACCCTCGTCCCGAGGGACTGAATCTAGTGCCCTGTGCTGCGCGGTACGACCTAGGGGTCGAATCTGCCAGGAGAGGACTTACAAGGATTTGGAGGATCCTGGAAAACTGCTACCATCCAGAATCCTACATGGATGTTCAAGATCTTGTGGATGGACGGACGGACGGACGGAAGACGGATCGAATGGAGGCCCCGCCCCATCCCCTGGACCCCTAGGCCCAGGAGGATCGTGATGGGTCTGGAAAGGACTCTTCCGACGAGGGTCTCGGGATGGACTTTCTCGGTCCGCGGAAGGTGTTTCTGCACAAAGAGGAAGAGAGGGGCGTTCTCGGCCAGAGAGCCCGAACCGCCTCCTTTCAGGGATCCGCTCCAGTCAGGGTTGGGGTCGGGGTCAGAACGCAGCCACCGACAGCTCCCCTCCCTCGTCTTGGCTCTCCAACTTGGGAAACCCTCCTCCCTGCCCCCTCACCCATCTTCTCGTCAGCCGGCCTCCAGCTTCCCCGTGCCAACCACCTCTCTCATGCTGCCGGACTTTCCTCCTCCTTGGGCTGCCAGGAAGCTCTCCCGCTCCTCCACGTGCTTTGGCTTGGAATCCCTGACAAACACAAGCGGTGCTGGTGGGCGGGGCCGCGGGCGGTGGCAGAAGGACTCCCTTCATCTTATGGGAGCGATTTTTATCTCCATAGAGGTGGCGATTGAGAAAACACATAAAATCACTCAGAAGAATACCCATGTGTAGTGTCCCTGACCTAGATCCGTGTCTGTCTGTCTGTCTGTCTGTCTCTCTCTCTCTCTCTGCCTCTCTCTCCATTTCGCTATTCTGTGTGTGTGTGTGTGTGTGTGCGCGCGCGCGCGCATGCGTGTCTGTCTGTCTCCCTTGTCTCTCTTTCCTCTCCTCTCCCCTCCTCTCCTCTTCCCTGTTCTCCCCCCTTCCCCCTCACCCCTCCACTCCTCTCTTCTCCCCTCCACTCCTCTCCTCTCCCTCTTCTCCTCTCCCCTCGCCTCTTCTCATTTCCCCTCCCCTCCCCTCTTTTCCCTCCTCTCCTTTCCTGTCCTCTCCCCTTTTATCCCTCCTCTCCTCTGCTCTCTCTCTCTCTCTCTCTCTCTCTCTCTCTCTCTCTCTCTCTCTCTCCCCCCTTCACTTCCCTCCCTCCTCCCTACCCCCCCAACCCCTACCTTCACAGGGCCTCATAGATTGCAATCGGTTTCCATGAAATGTGATGAAGAGGGAATGAATTTTAGAATGATATCCCCATGCCATCGAATCCTTCTTCCCCAGGGATAGCGACTTATTTGTGGTCGTGTTTGTTTTTGTTTTTCTTGTTGTTGTTTTGGGGCGCATCGAGGGCGCAGGAGGCGTTGGGAGTGAGGGTGATGTTTCTCTTTCTGTCTGTCTCCTCCTTAGGAAGGATTTTAAGAGGAGGGAGGACCCACAGAAATCTACCATCTTGTCTCGTACTGCAGCTGTGTTTGAGCTTCCTATACGATCTGGGCGGAACACTCCCCACCCTCACCTCAAGCCGCCATTGCCGCCCCCTCAGCCCCCCTGCACCCCCGTCCAGTCCCACACTTGGGGCGGTGGTTGGGCATAGGGGGATGTTGGCGGGGTGGTGGTTGGTGGGGGGTGGGGTGGTGGAGGAAACCAGAAAACAGACCACTGTGGCACGTGGGTGACTGGGGCTTCAGGGTGAAGGAGGATGAATAAAATGGCCGGAATTAGGCTAACGGATTGCTTCTTCTTTTTTTGGCGGGGGGGGGGAGGGGAGGATCATTAGGTCATTCATTCATTCATTTGCTGGGGGGGGGGGTGTCATTCGGTTTCTTATGCTCGCCCTGAAAACGGTCAACTGTCCTGACTGACTGGTTGCTGCTCACGGTTCCAGGCCTGTTGTTGAAACTGGAAGCTATCGATCTTACTGTTTCTACTGTCTGGGTCTCTGAGTCTTTCTCCGAGGAGAAGGTCGGTCACGGGACTAGTGACCTGACAAAATAGCCTGAGTGACCAAGAAGGCCACACCTTGAGTGCTTATGAGATAACGAGATCTAACCACCAGCCTCTATAGAATGGGTCACCTGGAGGCATCGTGACACCATTCTGAGTCTTCTGATGAGAAAACGATTCTGTGGATGGTGATCGATGCCCGATTGTTTGAGCTATGGCTCTAGAACCACCCCACCCACTCCATCCCCAAGGTGGGTACACAGTTTTGAAGACGCTAGCCTGCTGTGAATCCCCTTTGCCCGGCAGAGCGATAAAATGGCCTCTTTGCTTCTAAGCTCCAAGACCTTGTCTCTGGATTCTTGGGCTCGTCGGGGACGGGGGCCGAACTTTTGGCAACAAGCGTGCTTCAGAAACAGCGGATGCCCGAGAAGGACACTCTGCCTCTCCCTCTTCTTCCGGGCCTGAAATGGGGAGGAAAAAAAAATCGCTTCCCCTGGAAGCCGGAGTCCGGAGCCCGCCATCCGGAGGGACTTCTGGCTTGGCCTTCTCCTGGGGTGGGGGGGAGGGCACGCCACTGCACGTGTTCTTTGTCAACTCCCTGTTTCTCTCTTCTCGAGTTATCTCTTTGGGACGGCTCCCACACTGGGTGAAAACAGACAGACTGGCTGGTATGTCTCCCTACCCCACCCTTCGCCCCCAAATGACTGATCTCCTGTCCCATCAGAATCACCACTTGTTTTCCAACGTGGCTTTCTTGGATCCTGGAGGACTTGTAAAGGAAAAGCCCAGCTGGGCTAACAAGCTAAAGTCACAAATCTAAGTGTGATAAGTGTCCGTTTACTGATCTAAGTTCTGCTGGGCTAACTCGTAAATCTGAAGTTTAGTGTCAGTTTACTGGGCTAACAAGCTAACTCGTAAATCCAAGCTCAACAAGTGTCAGTAACGTGATCTGTTCCAAATTGATAAGCTCCAGTGTACTGATCCTTTGCTTTTTGTTGTTTGAGCCTTATTGGCGAATAGACCCATATTTGTAATTAACCCTATGAAACCTCATGTGCACGTCTTGGAGGTGCTCAGAGCTTCGGAGCAGAAGCCCCTCTGAGCCCGCCGGCGTAATAAATCTGAGTACTCCAACCCTCCGAGTGGTGCTTGTTTCTTGGCTGGCCTGTCATTTCCGTAACAGACTGATATCAACTTAGAGCCAAGATGGGCGCAGAACTGAAGGAGCTTCTCGGCTGGCCTAAGAAGCCTGTCGTCGTGATGTGGGAGGCATTCTTTACGAGGGACCTATCTGATTAAGTGCTTGACCGCCTTTTGGACTTTGAACCAACTTGGAGATAGGAACTAGGATGAGAGGGCACCCGAAATAGCTCAGCAAACTCTTCTCCATCCTTAGAAGACAGACAGACAGACAGACAGACAGACAGACAGAGTGTGTGTGTGTGTGTGTGTGTGTGTGTGTGTGTGTGCGCGCGCGCGCGCGTGTTTGTGCGCGTGCGGGGGTGTGGGAGAGGGAGGAGATGACGTCAGCGTACTGGACACTGTTTCAGTGACATGGGGAGTGCTGTCAACTAGGAAGGAACGTCATGTATTCTTCAGCCTTGTGTCTGTACAGGTGGGTACACTCAGGGTTCCAGAAAGGATGGGATATTCCTGGCAGTCGTCTACTGCCCTGGCATCGAGGGCTGGCTGGCTGGCTGGCTGTCATTCAAAGTGGAGGCTCTCGTGAAAGGGACGGAACCGAGTCCCAAGGAGATGCCTCCTTCACTGACTTTCATGCAAACACAGTGGACCACAGCCTCCGGAAAGAGGGTGGGTGGCACACGTGGCCCCAGTCTGTTCTGTCCATTCGGCAAATGGCCTGGGTTAGGGGAAACCCAGCATGGCGACCATCCGACAGGCCGACCCACCGACCCACGGACGTGCTCGGTTTCTCCCAGCTCCCTGGATGACCTCCCCCACCCACCCCCACCCCACCCGCATTCCTTCACCCACCGTGGTGTCTGGTGTCAGGGCACTTGGAAGATGACTCCCATTGTTCAATAGACAGGGGCAGGAAGATTCCTATAGGACCGCAAAAACAGTCAACTGGCCATACACACATACATACATACGTACAAACGTTTTGTCCCCAGAGGCCTCAGACCTCCTCTCTCTGGACACGCTGAACCCCAGTAACTGGCCCCCATTCAACTGCCACATAGTAGGGGTCATCCAGACGTTCTTGGGATGGTAGGTATGACTTCCAAAGGGGTTGAAGCCTTCCTTCCCCCGCTGCAAGCCTGATGCCATCAGCATGGCCAGGACACTGCTACAAACAAACAAACAAACAAACAAACAAACAAACAAACACACACACACCACCACCACCACCACCACCACCAACAACAACAACAACAACGACGACAACAAAAGACAAACACATGCGTATGTGACTTGGGGACATACTTTCCGCAGCCTCCAGGGACGAAGGCACTCGCTTCGCTGGGTAAATCCTACGAGGCTTCACTAAAGCGCTTGCCAACTTACTTCTCAGAAGGATCGATCTCTGCCCCCATCACCCGCCATCATCAGGCAAGGTCGTCAGAATCCATGGGAGATATAGACTAGAAGAAGAAGTAGAGGAAGGAGGAGGAGGAGGTGGAGGAGGAGAATCAGTGACATGAGGTGTGTACGACTTCTTGTCTCCAAGAGGATTGAGTTTTAAATTTTTTTCTTTTCAGATACAAGGGAAAATAAACTTTTGTTTTTTCCCCTTCCTTCCCTTTTAGAGGCGGACACCCACATGGTAAATATCATACCTCTGTCAGCAGAATGGAACCCTTTCTCTTTTTCTCCCTCCCTGACCCTTCTGGGATTCAGAAATCCTCCGTGAGGATTTTTCTATTCTTGGCAGCAGAGTTATTAGCATCATTGACTTGGAGGCAAAAACTTAGGTTTCCATTAAACTGGGATAGACATGCATGGATAAGAGATACTAGTGCTACTCGTTTTCCTTAGGGTTCCCCTGTGTCTGTGGTGTGTGTGTGTGTGTGTGTGTGTGTGTGTGTGTGTCTGTGTCTGTGTCTGTGTCTGTGTGTCTGTGTCTGTGTGTCTGTGTGTCTGTGTCTGTGTCTGTGTCTGTCTGTCTGCCTGCCTGCCTGCCTGCCTGCCTGCCTGCCTGCCTGCCTGTTTATTGTAGGAACTCTCTGTCAATGGAAGTATAGTTGACTTACAATGTTGTGTTCATTTATGACGTACGGCATAGTGATTCACTTATTCACACACACACACACACACACACACACACACACACACGTATACTTTTTCAGGATAGGTTATTACAAGCTATTGAACATAGTTCCCTGTGCTAGACAGTAGGACCTACTTGTGTACCTAGTTTGTATAGGGTGGTTTATATCTGCTAATCCCAAACTCCTGATTTATCCCTCTGCCCTCCCCCATTCCTCCACCCTACCCTGTCCCCTGTGTTAACCATCGGTTTCTTTTCCATGTCTGCGAGTCCAGTCTGTTTCTGGTTTGTAAATAGGTTCCTTGGAGTCTTTTTAAAATGGAGTTATTTATGTATGGATGGGTGTCTTGACTTACTTTCAGATCCCACCTAGAAGTGATGGCATAGGATATCTGTCTTCCTCTGGGTGACTGACATCACTAAAGCTACGGAACTCTTCACGTATGTGCGTGTGTCGTCCACGTTCAGGGGCCGTGCTGATCTTCTCTGGATGGTTCCCGTGTTAGTCGATGTGCTGTGGCAGCAAGCGCTTGCCTTAGGGTTTTTGTCTCAACCTGAAAGCCGGCCCGGAGACTGAAGGTCTTCTAGTTGCCTCCACTATCTGCCTAGGACCATCTCCACGAACGTTTCCCATTTTCTCTCACCCTTTTGTCTTGGCATCATTGAGTACTAAAATGCTCCGTCTCCTGAAGCCCTGCAGACTGAAGCTGGACAACGGGAGGTAAACGTCAGAGAAATGGCCACAACAGCTCCTGTGGAAACCATCCTAGGGCCTGTTTTTGGAGGAGCCGCTCAGAGAGTTGAGCCGAACACCCCAGGACATCATCAGAGGCATTTCAAACTGCTCGAGCCATTTCGATGACCCCGATGTGTGGAAATCTCCTACTAGACTGACCCCCTACTCCCGGCCCTGAATCTGGTTTCTCATCTGCTCCAATGATTAACCTTTGTGCTGTACTTTGGTTTTCCACACAAGTGCCTCTTAGGCGATACCTGACTGCTTGCTCCCTAGGCCTAGCTTCAGAAGCCCATCGACACCACCGCCTCCTGAGACGAGATACTACAACTGTTTCCTTGAACAGACCTGTTCTCAGAACTAAGAAACTGGGTCCATGAAACGCAGGCCCTCTAGGAAACTATTCCCTCCCTCCTGCCCCCACACCACACGCACGCATGCACGCTCAGACGCACGCACGCACGCACGCACGCACGCACGCATGGACGCACATGCACAGTCAACAGCCCAGCTTTTAATGTGTAAAACTTCCAGGGAAGTTACAGAATAGGGAAATGTTGGGGTCCAGAGTAGGCTGCCCCAAAATGTGCCCGATGGACTATGCTGAATGAAAGGGACTTCACAACTGGCCAAGGGGGAGGGTATAGGTCAGTGGTAGAGTGTGTGCTTAGCAAGCAAGCACAAGGTCCTGGGTTTAATCCCCAGTACCTCCGGTCAAAAATAAATACATAAAATCGAATTCCTCTCCCCGCCCCCCCCCAAAGTATACACTGCTGTATGTCAACTCTGTCTCAATAAAACTGGAAGAAAAAAAGGAAAAAAAAATGATTTAACAAAAGAAGGAAAGAAACAAACAAAGAACTGCCCGAGGCAAGAGGAACACTCTGGCCCTCCTTTCTGCCTCCCTGGAAGCAGGGGAAAAAGAATTTTGTTTTTTTAAAGTCTCCCATCCCAGAGGAATCTATCAAGTCAGAGGTCTGCTTCCATGCCCTTCCATGATTCTCAAACGGTGTAGTGGGGTTTACCCAGATTAGGAAAAGGAGGGGACTCCTTTGGCCTGAGACCAGGCGAGATTCTCCCCCTCCCTCCCGCCTCCCTCCGTGCAGTTGGGACGGGGTGGCCTAAGGGTGGGGAAATTGAAACCAAAGAACAAAAGCCGTTCAACAGAGAGGAGCCGGAGGCCAAGTCAAAGGCTCTGACCTGAGCACAGAGCTTTCTGCATTTGAATGAAGCGATTGAACGAGGCCCTGCCGAATGGATCCTCCTGACGTCCCCGCCCCCGCTTCCAGGAGACAGTCAGTCGATTTGGGACCGATCGGTGGAGAAGGCCTGTGAGGCGGCGGCGGCGGCGGTGGCGGCGGCGGCGGCGGAAGCAGCGGCGGGGGCGGGGGGGGGGTGCGAGGGCGGGGGCGGGACCAACGGTCGCTCCAACTCTGCCTGCCTGCCTGCCTGCCTGCCTGCCTGCCTGCCTGCCTGCCTGCCTGCGGGGCTGAGGCCTGAGGGCCACGCTGGTTCCTGCCACTCAGGGAAACTTCTGCGGGTGTTGCCGAAAGATCGCCCTCCCCGACCCCGTCCCTGACGAGCCAAATAACCCAGAGACAGGGTCTTAGAGTTTAGAAGAAAAGAGGCAGCTTGATTGCTTTGCTGGGCAAAGGGGACTCACAGCAGGCTAGTGCCCTCCAAACTGTGAACCCGTCTTGGGGTTGGGGTTTCATGCTTCTGTGGACGAACAGGTTGGAGCATGAAAGGGAATCACAACAGGCGGGAGCACAAAAGGTGCTCATGATCAACAAGGGTCTCTGATGAAACTTCCTCCTAAATCTGGATGAGTGTCTGATAACATGGGACCTCCTGGTGGTCTAGTAGGTCATCAGCCCGTGACCTTCTTTATCTGGTCAGACTCACCCGGCGGCACCAGCGCCACGGAGGAACTCGGGGTGGGGGGTGGGGGGTGGGAGGGGGCTGGTCGTTCTCCTGAGCTTATCCTCCCGTGACTCCCTTCCTGGGGAAAGACTCAGACGCCAAACATGATTGTCAAGTTGAACGATCAGAGGAAGGTCAAATCAAACAGTTAGAATCGACAACTTTAGCTGTTTTTAACAGTGGGCCTGGAGCTGGGAGCGGTGTCTGGTCAGTCGAGTTTGCTGATCGTTCTAAAAGCAAGCAGTAAGCATAAAGCCAAAAATTGGCTTAGCCTAAGTGCGGCCACTTCATGATTCCTCCTTCACTGGGGGCTGAGGCGTGGGGGAGGGCGGGGGTGGGGGACAGGACTGAGGTGGCGGCGAACTTCTCCGTGAATGCTCGGAGCCGAACTGCTCTCTGGGCCTAGGTCTGAAAAAGGCCTGAGTCTCAGCTATGACAGATTCTCTCTCTTTCTGGGCACATGGACTGACTCGCCCCGCATCCTCCCATCCTGTCAGACCCTTTGGACACACACCTCCACCTGAAGAGTTCTTTGGCCTCGTCCAGAAAAAACAAACACACGCACGAACAAAACCAAACGAGCACACAGAAACCCTGCTGATCTCCTTGGACCCCATTCACTTCGGAGAGTCCCTCTCGTAGAAATCCCCTCTGCTCGATGATTTCACCACAGCCGCCTCCCTTTCTCCGGCACAGTGACCCCCCACCCCCACCCCTGCGTGGGCCCTGTCCCTCTACCTATCAAAAACCAAACCCCAGGAGAAAAGAAAATCAGAATGCTGTTTTGAGCCACTGGATCTGTGAAAGGAACCAAACAGAAAGCTGAAATAACCAAACCAGCCGAACACCAAAAGCGAACAGACAGATACCCCAGAAAGAAGGGCACGCTGACCCTTGCCCCTTTCCTTCCTGGAATCAGGACATAACATAGATCTACACCCCACCCCCCACCCCACCCTCCCCAGATGTCTTCTTTATGCCGGAACGAGAGTGACGTTCTTATTGTCAACGGTGCTGTTATGGAAATGACAGGCCGGCCAAGAAACAAGCACCACTCGGAGGGTTGGAGTACTCAGATTTATTACGCCGGCGGGCTCAGAGGGGCTTCTGCTCCTAAGCCTTGAGCACCTCCAAGACGTGCACATGAGGTTTTATAGGGTTAAGTACCAGCTTGGGGTATTCGGCCAATAGGCACGCAATAGCTTTAGCAACATCATTATCACGAAAGTAGAGGCAGTGAGGCAGCAAACCAACATTTCAAGGCCAGATATGTCTCTTTGAAAATCCAGCTGGCTAGCAAAATATGAACAGGGAATCAGCAAACCGGCACTTATTAATTTAGATTTACGAGTTAGCCCAGCAGAACTCAGATCAGTAATCCGACAATTGTTACACTTAGATTTGCGACTTAGCTTGTTAACCCAGCTGGGCTTTTCCTTCACAGCGTAAAGCGGAGAAGGAGAGAATTCTGTACAAACAGACCTCGATGAAAAGAATCCTCACCCTCTTTTAGGCCCCCACCTCAACACACGTGCGCGCACACGCGCGCACACACACACACACACACATGCATGCACGCACGCGCGCGTATAGTTACTCCTGTTCTCTCTCTTTCTCTCTCCCTCATCCTTTCTTACTGATTTTTTAAAAATGTTTACTGATAACACAGAAAAATTTGCTTAAATATTGTCCAGGAATGATATTCATTTTTGAAAACATGATATATATTGTAAAGGATTTGGGCTTCCTTAGAAAAATCCCAGTCCAGGCACGATTGTATAGCACCTCCTTTCACTTTCAAGTGTCTCATTTCAGACAATAAAGTAGCCAGTCATCTTCCTTGTGCATGACCTTTGTAACTGGCACAAGTCAAACGGCACAAAATTCAGACCCAATCTCCTGATCCATATGATTCTCATATTCTTTTTTTTTTTTTTTTTTTTTTTTTTAGCGAGTCCAGAAGCTATGGGTCTGTGCCAACCACCCGTGGCTGTTCACTATCCAGCATTTCTTCCATTATCTTTATGTTGTCCTGTTTCTTGGAAGTATTAGTGCAGCTACTTTTCCCGATGGTCTCTCTGTCTCTGTCTCTCACTCTTTTCTCCTTCTTTTTTTTTGGGGGGGGTGGAGGGGGATGGGTTTGATTAGGTTATTTATTTATTTTAATGGTGGTTCTGGGGATTGAACCCAGGGCATCATGCATGCTAAGCAGGCACTCTAACAATGATCTATATCCTTCTCTACACCGCCCCCCCGACCCTCCAGCACCCCCCCCCGTCCCCGGCCAGGGCCTGTCTTTGCTCAACCCAATAGAAAAGCATTTATGTTTTGCCAGTTTCCTGGGTCCTTCTTTGTTTCATAAAACTGAGAAGAAATACACGTGGAAGTTCTCTCCTATGAATTGAACAGACTGAAGATCCTTTAAATAACCAAATGAGGTGGAAGTGCAGAGAGTACCATACGGGAACACACCGAGGCACATCGTCATCAAATTGACCAAAATTAAGGATAAGGAGAAAATATTAAAATGAACGAGAGAAAAGCAGCAAATAACATACAAGGGAACTCCCGTAAGGTTATCAGCTGATTTTTCAGCAGAAACTCTACAGGCCAGAAGTGGGTGGCACAACATACTTAAAGTGATGAAAGGGGAAAACTGACAGGTAAGAATACTCTATTCAGCAAGGCTCTCGTTCAGATTTGAGGGAGAAATCAAAAGCTTCACAGATAAACAAAAGCTACAAGATTTCAGCACCATCAAGCCGGCTTTACAAGGAATGATAAAGGATGGTCTCAAGTCATCAAATCCTAAGAAAAGAGAACAAAAAGATGACAGAGAAAGGGAGGGGGGGAGAGAGGGAGAGAGAGAGGGGGAGAGAGGGGGGGAGAGAGAGAGAGAGAGAGAGAGAGAGAAAGAGAGAGAGAGAGAGGGAGGGAGGGAGGGAGGGAGGGAGGGAGGGAGAGGAGACCTTCGAAAGATTGCTTTGCCTGTTTAGGGTCTTCCGTTGTTCCTTAAAAATTTTGAAATTGTTTGTTCTAGTTCTGTGAGGAATGTCGTGAGTATTTTGACAGGGGTTGCATGGAACCTGCGGATTGCTTTGGATAGTGTGGCCATGTTGATAGTATTGATTCTTCCAATGCAAGAGCACAAGGCATCTTTCCATTTCTTTGTGTCATTTCAGATTCTGGAGTATAGATAACCTCCTCGATTAAGTTTATTTCTAGGCATTTTACTGTTTTTGACTCAATGGAAGTGTTTATCCCAGTTATAAAATTCTGGTTTTTAAAGTGGAGGGGGAAAAAAAAAAGGAAAGGAAGGGCCACAAATGGCAAAATATCCTTCTTTCTCATGGGTGAATTGTATTCCATTACGTGTGTGTATGTGTGTGTGTGTGTGTGTGTGTGTGTGTGTGTGTGTGTGTCCCCTCTTCTTTATCTATTCAAATGTTGATGTGCACTTAGGATGCTTCCGTATCTTGGCAATCATAAATGATGTTGCTGTTAATAGCAGGGTGTGTGTATCTTTTTGAATTCATTCTTCTTTTGTGGTTGGCTTTATTCCTTTGATAAGTATGTAAGTTTAAAAAGCTAAAGCTCTAAACCTTCCTGGAAACAATGAACAGTACATATATGTAAATTAAAAATATATGTGCAGTAAAAACATTTTAAAAAAATAAATAAATAAAAAAGAACGAAAGACAAGGAAATTAGCTATCAAGCCGTGAAAGACATGGAAGAAACTTAAAAGACATCTTACTAAATCAAAGAAACCGGTCTGAAAATTGTTACCAACTGTACAATTCCAACCAAATGACATCCTGGAAAAGGCAAAGCTCTAGAAACAATCAAAAGATCATGGTATCCAGGGGTTTGGGGAGAGGGAGGGAAGGAGGAATGAACAGATGCAGCGTGAGGGATTTTTAAGGCGATGAAATTATTCTGTAGGATACCATAGTGGTGGCTGCATGTCATTGTACATTTGTCAAAACCCATAGAACGTACAACCTCAAGAGTGAACCGTCCTGTAAACTATGGACTTTGATGGATAATAACGTGTCCATGTCGGATCATCAGTTTTACCAAATAGGCCACACTGATGAGAGATGTTGAGGGGAGTGGAGGATATATGCGTGGGTGGGGAGGGCTATGTGAGAACTCTCTGTATTTTCTGCTCAATTCTGCTGTGAGCCTGAAACTGCTCTAGGAAATAAAGTCTATTAATCAAAAACAAAAACAAAAACAAAAACAGAAACAAAAACAAAAACAGAAACAAAAACAAAACACCCAAATGAGGTGAACCAGGATTCAGTCATCCAAAATGGAGCTGGACGGCCAGTGGGAGGAACTTTGTTGCAGACATAGTCCTGTTTCAGGGAGGGGGACGTTGTCCCCTCCCTCTACACATCTTGAGTTCTCTGGGCTGGACTGATCCAAAAATGGACCCCAGACGGATCGTTGAGCAGGAGCGACAGGGAACCTACTGTCTTTCATTCAAGCACTCATGTGTCCCCGAAGCAGGCAGCTTTTCTCCGTTTTAGGACAAGAAATCAGCCCTTTGTGCGAAATGGGCCGGGCTGAGAGCCTTTGGTTTTGGGTGACCCGTCCGTGAAGAATCGAGACGGAGTTTGGGTTTTGGGGAGGGGGGGAAGCCCCTGAAAGAAGTCACGAGGTTGGTTGGTTTCTCTAGGCTTCCGGGGCCTGAAGGCTCTCAGTGGGTGATCAGGGTGTTTTCCTAAGTCCAGATGCAGGGAGGGCACCCTCCACGGAAGTGATCGATTTCCCGCTTTCAGGGAGACAGAAAGAAGAGTCTGAGGGTCCCTCTTGCGTCTGCTGGCCCCTCGGCTTCTTCGGTCACTCTCATTTCTAACCCATCCGTGTGCCACGGAGGCACATACATGTTTGGGGTGGCCTCCCCTGGGTCCCGACACCGGCATCAATGGGGGGAGGGGGGGCATGAGTGGTCAGAACTGTATCAAGCTCAAGGGCACCACCAACCGGTTTCAAAAACAAATCTGCCAGCAGCTGCTAGCCGCAGCCTGGTCGTTTCAAAGTTCCCGCCTTGCTCTTGTGGTGTGTTTTCTTTCGTTTCCCCTTCTCCACTTGCCCCGTGGGGTAGTCTGATGACACACACTTCCAGTGCTTCTTTCTTGCATCTGTGTCTCCTGGGCTGCAGTCCTAAGAGCCCCCCCCATCGCCCCCGCCCCCCCAATCAACTCGTTTCTTTACCCTCCACCAGGTCTCCTGGCTTGGAAATCTCGGCTCACAGCATGTGTCTCGTGTCCTCTCTGAATTCACGGGCCCAGCCATCCACCCTAAGGAGACGGAGGGAGGGAAGGAAGGTTTTGACCTGGCGACCTTCCTTGCCGGCATCCTCCGGATTTGGGACCCTTCAGTGCGCCACCTGCCACCCGCCATACCACTCTCACCCTGAGGCCTAGCCCTCGGGGCTCCGTCCACGCGGAAACCTGAACGCGGACGGGCCTGGACGGTGGGCGGGGTGGGGGTGGGGGTGTGGAGGGGCTTGCTTCATCACTGCCGGAACCGTGGAGGCGACCGGGACAGACGCGTCCTTCAAGAGGTGAAGGGACACGTCGCCCGGGCTAGGTCCGTGCCACAGCATGTGATTTGGCTCTAAAAAGGAAACCAGGGACCCGTGGAGCCGAGAGACCTGTGGGAGACAGGCGGGGCCGTTGCTGCGTGCCCCTGACTCCCTGAAAGAAGCCAATCTGAAAAGGTGGCATCCTGTAGGGTACCGGCTCTGGATGACATTCATTCTCAAAAGGGCAAAAGCCCCAGAGAGGGTGAAAAGATGAGTGGGGTCGGGGGTGGTGGTGGTGAAGGTTGTCTGTGTGGGTGTGTGTGTGTGTGGGTGTGTGGGTGTGTGTGTGTGGGTGTGTGGGTGTGTGTGTTGTGGCGGGGGGTTGTTGATGAATAGGTGGAGCACAGGGGACTTTTAAGCAGCGAAACTCTCCGGTAGGTAGGTCCACGATGGGATGAAAACCAACGTGTTGGATATGGCAATACCTAAGATGGGGTGAACTGAAAGAACCCTTCTGGGTGTCCCGCCCCTCAGCCGAAGTTTAAAGTCCTTCCTAAAGCCAGAAGGTAAAGACACACGAGAGCAATCTGAGGGGCCATCGCTGAGGAGTAACAGCGAGGCCAGTGAATCCAGTGAAAGACTGACTGACGTGGGGGCCTGGGTCCCTCGGCTCGACCCCCTTCCCCGGGAAACCGAAGCCTTCGACGCAGGGATGCGCTTTGACACGCTTCTGTCTCATCGGAGAAGGCTTCTTCTGCCTGGCATTGCGTGACGGGGCCGAGAAACCCGTCCTCTCCTCCTCTGCGTGAGGTAGCGGTCGCTCCCGCCTTTGCGCAGCGGTGAAGAAAGCTACCAGAAACACGGTTCTGCGTTTCTCTCGATACCGTGGGCGAGCGTCACGGCTTTTCCTTGCGTTCCACCATGCAGTCAGATAGCATTCTCAAAACTAAGCGTGCCATGCAAATTTTCCTTTTCCTTTTTTAAAGTGACTGTCAAGAACTTAGGCAGCATCGAGTGAAAACGTTGGGCACCTTCATCTCTTGGTTTGTATGGAGCCAGCTAGGTCATCAGACCCACGTCACCATGATTTCTGAATTCTAAGATCCTTTCCAATCCATGATATTGTACATTCCTGGGTCATGGGATGTCACTATGGCTGATCAGGTCAAAGGGAATGTGTCCCTCCAGAGCACTTATTAACACGTCAGTTTATTTAAACGACAACAAAGGAAATTCCCTTCGGGCGATATTCATTCCACACGCTAAAGGAAAGCGATAGGTTGTGTGCCTGAGCCCACACAGTGTGACGCAGGAACGGGGTGGGGGTTGAGGGAGGAGGAACTCTGGCTAGTGTCCGGGACCTAACGGGAGATAGAGTGGAGGATTTTTGCCCTTCTTCAGGGACAGGGTGAATCGGCCCGAGGTTGCCTTGTGCGCTCAGAAAGAGGGCCTTTACCGGATGCCCCGAGCAAGCAGACTTTTCTTTTCATCTTCTTCTTCTTTTCTTTTTTCAGTTTTATTGACATAGGTTTGACATACAGCCCTCTATCAGTTTCAGGTGTACAGCACAATGATTTGACTTCCATAGACTGTGAAGTGATTATTAGGTAACTTTAGTGACCAGGAAACAACGATATGTTAAAAGGGGGTTTAATCAACAGAACTGCTATTTCTGATGATCATCTATTCCTAAGAGAAAGGACAGATGAACACTCCAAAATGCAGCAAGTGCATAGTCACAGAATGATGAACAATCTTTACCCGTGCCGACGTTTTGACGCCAGGATACGTGGAAAGCTGAAGTTTTAGAGCATAGAAATATTTGGCTCTCCATTTGACCTGGAAATCTCCTTGTTGGAAAGAAGCTAATTTCTCCTCCTCATCCTCGTCCTCCTCGTCCTCGTCCTCGTCCTCGTCCTCCTCCTGCCTTTTTAACTAAAAAAATGAAAAAATAAAATAAAATAAAAATTTTTTAACAAGAAGTTTTTATCTTTTTGGAGGGGGGACGGGTCATTAGGTGTCTTTATCTACGTTTCAATTAATTATTTAGATTTATTATACGTTTTCAGTGGTGGCACTGGGGACTGAGCCCAAGGCCTTGTGCATGCTGAGCACGCACTCTACCGCAGAGCTCTACGCTTTCCCAGAAAGGAGCAAATTTCTAAACATAGAACTGGATGAGTAGGTCAGCTTTTTGATCTCATAGAAGCAGCGGCCCAGTTCTCTGGGGGGAACCCTCCTTATCTTGTCCATCTCGACAACGTCAGAAACGTCTGTCTGCATAGCCCACAGTGGCCTGAGACTGAGGCCAGGGGGCTGAATCAGGTAGAACCTGAAACCGAATGGAAGAAACAAACAAACAAAAAAGGGTGGGGAGGGGCACGCGGAGGCCTTTTTAAACGTACACACTGCTGCGTGGTCTCCCTCGTCGAAACTCTAATTCGCAGCCTTCTTAAGGAGAAATATACACCTGAAACGTCTTTTTTCCACACAGAGTTTAAAAGCTTTCACCCTCCGAGCCGAAAAACCTTACCCGTCCCATCGGTTCTTTCTGAGTGAGTGGGTTCTCTAGTGTCCTACGCGTCTGCTGGGAAACAAGCTGCTGGAGAACCAGCAACTAGAAACCAAGCTGCACCAGCATTTCCATGAGCGTAAAATCTTACATTCACACTTACTTGCTTAAAAATGCACACGCCTGCTTTGTTTTCATGTTTTACACAGTCGATGACCTATAACATGTATGATGCTCAAGAAATTGTGTGAGGGGCAATCCTGAGATTGACCGTGAGGGCGCAACAGATGGCAGATATTTCCTTAGGGTAAAACAATGGACGGTCATGGGAAGCCAGATCATCCATTAACAGAACTTGGTTCTGGCAGGAAAGCATGTGGTTTAACCCCGGGGAAATATTTGCTATCTCGAGATGTCCCAGAGGCAATCACAGGATACACTTAGAAATTTTGCATCCCCCGAGGAGGGTGATTGTTCCTGGAAGGGATAGGCCTGAAATGAATCAGTTAGCCAGCAAGCAGAACTTCGTGCTTCTGGCATGAAATATCTAAAGCCCCACCTCTTTGATCGCATTTCTTTTTTTTTTTTTCCCTGAGCCGTATACTCCCAATAAACAGGATGTCGACCAGGCTTTTGGCACTCTAGATCCACGAGACCTTGAGTCCCCTGGTCCCATTTTCGCTCTTTACTTGGTCTCTTTGTTTCTTCATTCTTGCGTCGCCCGTCCTCAGACACGGTCCCGAGCTGCGCTGGACGCAGCACCCGTCCTACCCGACTCGTGAGTGACCTATAGTTTTTAAATGAAAGCTACAAAATCTCTGGTCATGTCGATCTGCTGGTCTCGTCTGTATGAGACAGGGCAGTACCTGAGTTTCAGAGACACACACAGACACACACACAGACACACACACACACACACACACACACACAGACACACACACACACACACACACACAGACACACACACACACTCTAAAGGGAACAAAGAACAAAGAAAGATAGAGAAAGAAAAAGAAAAAGGCTCAGGGGAATAAAGGATTCGCTTGCTCTCTGTGACATGACCCAGTAGACCTAGTTGTCACGAGACAGGAAGCTCAACTCTCCGTGTTTACATTATCTGTTCCTGAGCTTTCTTGCAGAAAATTCTCATGCGTTTCTTTCCCCTCACGGAAGTCTTCTCTATTCCCCACAGAGCCTGGGGCGATGGCTCTTCACCCTGGAGCCGCCTGCGGCCGATCCAAGATATCGGATGATTTATGGAAGTGATCAGTGATCCTGAGACAAAGCCCTTCCTTTAGGTAGAAAAGCATGGCCCCTGCTGCTCAGGGAGCTGGCACTCCCCCTCCCTCTCCCCTCATGCCACCTTCTCCTTTGTGCACAAGCTATCGCTTTCGCAAAAGAGCTTGGCTTGCCTGAGAGTCTTGTGGAAGCCATCCTCATTTCTATGGTACTGCCGTCCAAGGATCTGGAAAGGGCCCGGTCCCATGTATGCATGTATGCATGTAGGCACTTGTGTATGTCCCCGGCTTGTAGGCCTGGCATGTTTCTTCCTCCACATACACTTGCCAGAGTTCATTCATGAAAGAGCTCTATGGAACTGGTTTTCAAGGGAACATGCAGGCAGGGAATGCGAACAGGAAGGAACCCAAATGTTTTCCTTCAGGTTGACATGATCTAGGACAGATCCTTTCATCCAGAAAAGCAAATGTCAAGGGATCGGTCTCGTGAAAAGAGCCATGTCTTGATTGTGACGAGCAGCATTCGAGGTGAAACTTTTCGCCTCCCTAGGTTTACCCCGAATCCATTAAGTTCCTGTGGGTTATCTCTGTCATAAAACGTGTCAGCCAGGAAAAAAAAAAAAAAAAAAAAGAGTCTGGGAGCGATGGTTGGCTCGGTCTCAAGTCTCAGGAAGTGTTCACACCCCAAGCAGTCCGAGGGGGTAGTGTGTGTGGGGGGGGGGGGAGGCGGTCCATCTCTGAAAAATTGGTGCCTCCTCCACGTAGTTTTTGGTCCCTTGCAACTGAAGCATCTGGCGACGTCCCTGGAATGTTTAGATCGTTTCCAAAGAAGATGAGATACGGAAGCGTTCGTTCCTGGCTCCATGAGTCGAAGGGGACGTGCTTTAATATCTTTCTGACAGAAAAGACTCGAGATCTGTCAGTGTGTTGGCCGACATGACTGGTATACCTTCGGAGGATGGATGGACCTACAGACAGACAGACAGACCGGAATACATACATACTTACTTACATACGTACATATGTAAACATACAATACAATACAATACAATACAATACAATACAATACAATACAATACAATACAATACAATGCAATACAAAACAATACAATAAAACAAAACAAAATGAAACAGAATAAAATAAAATAAAATAAAATAAAATAAAATAAAATAAAATAAATTAAATTAAATTAAAATAAAAGGATGCTGTGAGGAGAAAGTGTCTGTTTCTGGCTAGGACCAAATCGTGTCCCTACGTGGACCGGTTGGGAAAGACTGGTGTCCCAGATGGTTCACCGTGACTTCCTCGTGAACATTTGCTGTGACCGATTCGGGCTTCGGAACAGTCACGGTCTCGTTCTGAGGAACGTCTCCTGGAAAGCATGTGGAGACCGTCTTCGTCTGCCGTCCTTAGGAAACGTTCCAGCAGAGCGGGTGTCCGAGAGCCTCTAGGGGCGATGGCTATGCTTCGTGGACGTCTGTCCCTCTTCAGGCCGAATTTCGTGGAAGTATGCTGATCTGGCCAGCCGACAAGTCTGAATGGGGGTGATTTTTTGGTAGAAATGCGCGTCCTTGGAGAGACCAGGGGAAGGGGAGCATGTCTCAGTGGAAACTCTCGTACAGCGTGATAGAGATGAGAATGCGGTTCTGTGTCATCATCTTTGCGTGCTTCCCGCCACCCTCCCCCTCCCCGCCCCGCCCCGCCTTCCACTGATACGCTGGGCCACGTCACGCGTGCTTCGAGTTTTCTCCGATGGTTGGCCAACGCTCTTCCGACTCCCGTTGCCCATGGTTCTCCCGCTTTGGACTTGGCATCCTCGAGAACCAAAGCCGCCCTTTCCCTGAAGCCCCGCCGAGCCGGGCTGAGCAGCTGGACATCCGCTGGAGAGAGGTCACTGCCGTGTCCCCTCTCGAGACCCTCCTCCTGCCCGTTGCTGTGGAGGCCACTCAGAAAGTGGACCTGAACCCGCATGCGTTTTTCAGGCCACCCGAGCCTCTTCGAGCCCGACGCCTAGACATCTTCCTGACTGGTGGCGCTCCGGACTCACACCCTGGGTTTCTCGTTGGCTTCAGCCACGGACCTTTGTCTTCCTGGAACGAAAGACCAGACCGGTTTCATCAGGTGGAACCACCTGCCTGGTGGCGGGACTGTCGTGGAACCCTATGGACCACCCCGAAGTGTATATGCAGCCCAAGGGTGATCTCTCCAGTTGAACAACCATCGAGGCCCAAAAGGACCCCTGCCCCGGGAAGAAAGAAACTTTGACCTTGACCCTTAGCTGCCCGAACGAGAATTTGGATCAGGGTTGGGTAGGGTGATGGAGATCTCCCTTGGCACAGTTCCCGTGTGCGGGACTTTCAATGACTCTGTCTTCCTGAAAGGACACCCGCCCCCTGACCACGCTGTCTCGTCATCAGTTTGTTTCCACGAGGGACGAACCGTCATTGTGTGCACGACAAAGTTGGCCGCTGCCTGTTTGGTCCGCCATCGCTCCGTAAGGGACCGACGAAGTGTGCGTCGTGACCAGTGACCGATTTCGGAGCCCGTGGGTGGTGGGCGGGTGTGTATCTGTTTTCCAGGTCACGCGCGACGCGGTGTGTCGTGGTGTGGCCCGCCCGGCCACCCCACCTCCCTTCCCCCATGGAAAATCAAGGGAGAGTATTGCCCGAGACAGACGAAGGTGCAGCCACGAAACCTAAAAGGATGACCCTGGATGTCAACTTGGAGGTGGCTAGGAGACAGCTGAGCATGCATAGGATCACACTGCACTGCCACCGTGTGGGATGCCGCACATGTGTCGCCGTCGTGGTTTTCATCTCCTCCACCTATTGCCCTCACCTACATCCACTCTTTATCTCACTGAACTCTTTTTTTTTTTTTTTTTTTTTTTTTCCGGTAAGACAGTGAGAATTCTCTCTCTCTCTCTCTCTCTCTCTCTCTCTCTCTCTCTCTCTCTGTCTCTCTCTCTCCTACTCTCTCTCATAATTGACCTGACAATGGGATGTCCGTTTTCACGTGTCCAACATAGCGATTCGGGATTCTTCCATGTTCCACGATGATCACCGTGATGAGTCTGGTTACGGATCCGTCACCGGACAGCCTCATGACAATAGTATGGATTGACTCTACTCGCCCTGCTGTCCATGACCTCCCGTAATTTGTGTATTTATTAATTGGAGTTAACTGGAAGCTTGTACTTTTTCCTCTCCCTCACCCATTGCACTCATTGTTCCTTCTTGGTATCCATGAGCCTGTTTCAGCTTCCTTGCATGTGTTCCTGCGTATTGTCTTGGGGATTCTGCCTCGAAGTGACAACATCCCTCTCGAACTTAAGTCACTTAGTTAACATCATCCCCTCTAGGTATAGGTCTCTCCAGACCACGTGGCACTGTCCATTCGTCCATCCGCGGGCCCGTAGTGGAACTGCCGGGTCTTCCAGGAGTTTTCTGTGGAATGTTTTGAGGGACTTCTGTCCTGTTTTCCCTAATGGCTTTCCTCCACCTCCGTTTCGCCCTCTCCCCCTCGCCCCCACCACCAACCCCTGTTCCGTGTTGCCTTCTGTCTTCTGTCGGAGAGCGGATTCTGTCAGGTATGAGTCGAGAGCTCTGTGTCCGCCTGCCAGCCCGCCCACCCGGCCCCATCTCGAACGGAGGTCTCTATCACGTGTTCCGTCAGGAGCAGGCACTTTCTGCTTGTTTTTGGAACTTGCTGTCGAGATTCCAGGTTCTGGGCCTGTCCGGATATCTCTTAGAAACGGAAATGTGTGCGTTTTCCCCTTTTTTAAATTGTGTTTGTTTGTTTACTTATTTATTTATTTACTTACTTACATTTATTTATTTATTTAGGCCTTTTTTTTTTTTTGGTTCTTGCTGTTGTTGTTGCTTTCGGTGCTTGTTTGTTTATTCGGGGAGGGGAGGTAATTCGTTTCTTTTGCTGGTTTGTTGCCTGACTTAGTGATTGCCTGACTTACCGACTTCCTTATTGACTTGAACAGAAGTCCTGAAGATCGAACCCTGGACCTCGCGCGTGCTGGGCAGGCACTCTGCCGCTGAGTTCTACGCTCCATCCTCCCCCTCGCCCCCTCCCCCATTTGGGGGAGGAAAAAAATAAATTTTTCTTTTCTTTTCAACTGAAAACGTCCGTTTGGATCTCCTGCGTGTGTTTCATCCCTGGTTTTCTGGCTTCTAGGAGGTGGAGTTGACCGAGTTCTTGGACTGTTGAGGAGAGGAACCCCTGATGGGCTGCGGTTGTGCTTTTTCTACGGTGTTTTTGTTTTTGTTTTTAAACCCCAGAGTAGTTCTACAACTTGATTTCCCTTTGGTGGTGGGTTTTGTCGTTTGTTTTCATGTTTCCTTTCTTTCTTTCTTTCTTTCTTTCTTTCTTTCTTTCTTTCTTTCTTTCTTTCTTTCTTTCTTTCTTTCTTTCTTTCTTTCTTTTTCTTTCTTTCTTTCTTTCTTTTTCTTTCTTTCTTTCTTTCTTTCTTTCTTTCTTTCTTTCTTTCTTTCTTTCTTTCTTTCTTCCTTCCTTCCTTCCTTCCTTCCTTCCTTCCTTCCTTCCTTCCTTTCTTCCTTTCTTCCTTTCTTTCTTCATTTCTTTCTTCCTTCCTTTCTTCCTTCCTTCCTTCCTTCCTTCCTTCCTTCCTTCCTTTCTTCCTTTCTTCCTTTCTTTCTTCATTTCTTTCTTCCTTCCTTTCTTCCTTCCTTCCTTCCTTTCTTCCTTTCTTCCTTCCTTCCTTCCTTCCTTCCTTCCTTTCTTCCTTTCTTTCTTCATTTCTTTCTTCCTTCCTTCCTTCCTTACTTCCTTTCTTCCTTCCTTCCTTCCTTTTTCCTTTCTTTCCTTTCTTTCTTTTCTTTCTTTCTTTCTTTCTTTCTTTCTTTCTTTCTTTCTTTCTTTCTTTCTTTCTTACTTTCTTACTTTCTTACTTTCTTTCTTTCTTTCTTTCTTTCTTTCTGTCTTCCTTCCTTCCTTCCTTCCTTCCTTCCTTCCTTTCTTCCTTTCTTCCTTTCTTTCTTCATTTCTTTCTTCCTTTCTTTCTTCCTTCCTTCCTTCCTTCCTTCCTTCCTTCCTTTCTTCCTTCCTTCCTTCCTTCCTTCCTTCCTTCCTTCCTTCCTTCCTTCCTTCCTTCCTTCCTTCCTTCCTTTTTCCTTTCTTTCCTTTCTTTCCTTTCTTTCTTTCCTTTCTTTCCTTTCTTTCTTTCCTTTCTTTTCTTTCTTTTTTTTTTTTTTTCGGATGGGGCTACAGTTTCCTTGTCCACGTTGACTGTGTCAAACACACACACCGACACACACACGCACACCCAGACACGCGGATGCGCATGCACAGTGTTGCTCTGTGTAGATGCACTGAACCTCGATTTACCGAGCGGGTGGCTATCGACTCGCCCCCCCCGAACCCCCGCCCGCATTTTTTTGTTTTCCCTCCTCCTTCCTGCGGTTGTGGTCAGCCGTGCTGACGTCCGTGTTCTCACGACCGACCGCGAGTGCGTTTTCCCCACGCGCCCGTTTGTTGTCTTTGGGCTTTGTCGCGATCTGTGCCGAGATCGATTTCTCTTTCCGCTTCGATGGGGTTCGCGGTCTTCATCCTTTCTTTTCTAGCTTCTGGGCTTTGCCTGTCTGCTTTCGAAAGACCTCCCGCATTCGAGAGGACGGACTCCAAAGCCGATTCCTGCGTTGTTCTCTGAGCGCTCGCCTGGTTTCGGTTTGCCAGCCCCCGCCTTCCCTCCCTCTTCCCCTCCTCCCCTTCCCAACCTCCCACCCGGGAACCCGGGATCTCGTCCTGGTCGCTCTGGGCCACCCGCGGCGTCGGCCCCGGCCCCGCCGGCGTGTCCGTGTGATCTCCCCCGCCCGGGGAATCGCGTGGGGAGCGCGTCCCCTTCGCGGCAGCCGCCCGGCCGGCCGTGTCTTGCCAAACCCCGGCTCCCTCCGTCCTCCCCGCCCTGATCTGGTGCCGGGGTCGCGTCGCGCCGCGTCGCGTCGTGTCGCCTCGTGTCGTGCCGTGCCGTGCCGTGCCGTGCCGTGACGAGGGTGAGCGGGCTCCGAGGCGGACGCCACGGGGCCGCCCGGCGCCTCAGTCCGGGACGAGCTCGGGCGTTTGGGCGGCCGGCGGCGGTCGGGATCGGTTCCGGGGACGTTGGCGACGGTTGTCGGGCGCCATCTGGCTGCCGCTCTGAGATCGTCCCTCTTCTCCCGAGCGTCGGCGACCTCGGCAAGGGATGGGGCTCGGCGGCGGGGCCCGAGGCAGACTTCGGGGAGGCTGGCGACACCGGCGGTGACAGTCCCCGTGGCGCTGAGCCGCGGGCGCGTCCTGCTCTCGGCGCAGATTGGACTCGCAGGATGATGAGGGGGTGACTGTCGCCGCGCTCCCGGGATCTCGTGTGCCGGGGGAAGCCGTGTGGCCTGGCCTGGTCGACCAGCATCCGCCTGTGCCCCTCCAGCCGCGGAGACCGACCCGAGCCGATCGGACACGGCCTGCGCCTTGCCGCCGCGGGGGAAAGGGAGAGAGTGTCCCGCGCCCGGGCCGCCGGCGGCTAGGTGGTCAGGCCCTCGTCTGCGTCCCTTGGACGACTGCTCCTGAGGCGAGGAGCGGCCCGGGCCCAGTGCGGTGAGGCCGGGGACGGGCGCGCTGGGGTTCCCGGTCGTCGGAGGCGCCTCCTTGGATGAAATGTTTTCTGAGTCCCGATGGATCCGGAGACGTGGCTGGGCCGGCCCCTGTTGGCGCGGGAGGCCTGGGAGGGGGTGCCCCCCGGCCCGTAAGCCTGCCCGCGTGGGTTCCGGTGGCGTTGGAGGGACCGAGACTTCATCCGGACTCGGGGACCGGCACGGGGGCGTCCCGCGAGGGATGTGGGGGAGGCAGGCTTTCCCCGGCCCGGGGCCCGGTGCTCGGGAGCGGTCCCTCGTGGGGGGCCCTCTCGTCGGAGGCGCCTCTGTGGCATCTCCCCGAGTCCCCGGCCACGCGGGCGAGAAAAGGGCAGGGCGTCCCCGGTCTGATCCCGTCTCCCTCTCGTCCCTTCCCATTCCCATTCCCATTCCCATTCCCATTCCCACTCCTCCTCCTAAGCCTCCTCCTAATCCCCCTCCCCTCTCCCCTCCCCCTACCAACCCCCCCCACCCCGGTCGATCAGATGGCCCCCGAGAGCTTCGGGGCTGCCATTTATGGGGGTAGGGCTGGGGGCAGGTGGCCGGACCGAGGTCCCGGGGCCCCCCCCTGCAAATCGTGGACCCGCCCCGTTTCTGGGCGCTGTCATTTTTCCCGTCGTGTTGGGCATTTTCTGCCAGCAGATAGGTGCTGACACGGTCTTCCTCGGTGTCTGTCACCGAGTGTTGGGTCTCCGGACGCGTGCGAGGCTCTGGGCTTCTCTCTGCGTGAGCCCTGGCCTGGTAGCCGACTCCGCTTCTGACACTTGAGCCGCCCGCCCGGGCCTGCGCGCCGGCTCTCGTGTGTGCGTCCGGCTGACGTGGCCCGTGGTGCCACCTCCGGTCTCTGGTGGCCCGAGGGCGGTGGGGTGAGGTGGCGGCGTGGGTCTTTTACCCCGTGCGCTCCCCGCCGCAGGCACCCGGTGGTGGCCGGCACGACCCCACCCCCGTAGGCTCCGTGCCGCGTGTCAGGCATTCCCCGCCTGGGGTCGTTGGCCGCTCTCCTCGGAGAGGACCGAGGAGTGGGTGGCGCCTGGCGAGGCTGAAGCAGGCCCCTCTGGTGGTTGTCCTCGCCGGGCCCTCCCCTCTGGGGCCTCCCTGCCCCACATGGCTCGCTCGCTCGCTCGTTCACTCACTCACCTGACCGATGTGGTGAAGTCATGCTCCCCCGGGCCGGGCCTAAGCCGCGCCAGACGAGGGACGGGGACGTTCATGGCGAACGTGGCTTCTCCTCTCGTTCTGCCTGCGGGCCCCTCGCCTCTCCTCTGCCGCCCGTGGGTGGCGGGGGGGAGGCAGGGGTGCGGACTCCGGCCCGACCTCGGTCTCCCGTGCCTTGTGGTGTCGGCGGGGCCGGGGTCTTGCGACGCGGCAGACACTCTCGCCTTCTCGCCTGCTCGGCGTCCTGTCTCGCGAGCGGCCCTCCCCCGCGGCGGGGGAGGGCTGCCCCGCCGCCACGCCACGTACCCCCTCGTCGGGGTGTGAGCGTGTCTCGCCTTGGTCCTCTGCGGTGCCCCTGGAGCGCTCCAGGTTGTCCCTCAGGTGCCCGAGGCCGAGCGGTGGCATCGCTTCCCGTCCCCAGCGAGTCCT
>NW_027413976.1:2087500-2090000 GCF_048773025.1 Camelus bactrianus | reverse complement strand
CACGTGCCACTCCTCTCGCCTTTTCCCCCCACCCGAGCGAGCTTCGGGCCTCTTCTCCCCGTCCGGCCGGCTCTCTCCTCTCGCCTCCCGGTTCCCGCCCCACGCGCCCGAGGCGCCCTGCCCGCTTGTGGCCCGCGTCCCATCGTGGGCCCCCCTCGTCCCCCGTGGCGAGAAGGGGGACCCCGGGAACGCGTGTGCGGGTTGGGGGTCCTGCCGGGGGTTGGGGGCGTGGAGGTGGGAAGGAGGGTGGTCTGTCGTCGGGACGCGGGGGGAGGGCCCTCTCCGCCCGGCCTCGTGGGGAGTGAGTGGGCTTAGGATGCCGTCGGCACGCGTTGGCGTGTGGGACTCGGTGGCGTGGGCGGTGGCCGGCCGGTGCCCGGTGTGGCCCCGTGTCGAGGGCCCGCGGCGGCGAGGACCCCCGGCCGTGGCCGGGGTGTGGTGGTCGGCGTCGGGGCGCGGTGGCCGGCGGTTGGGGCTGGTGGGGGGGGGGTCCGTGCCGTCCCCGCCTCGCCCGCCTCGCCCTCTCCAGGTACCTAGCGCGTCCCGGCGCGGAGGTTTAAAGACCCTCGGGGGAGTCGCCCGTCCGCCTTGGGGTCGGGGCGGTCGGGCCCGTGGGGACGTGGGAGGTCCGTCCCTCGTCCCACGGACTCCGCCTCCACCGGGCCGGGGCGCCGCGCCACGTCGCCGACCGCCGCCGCCGCCGCCGTGTCCGTCGGGTGGGGCCTCACCAGGCGGGCCCGTCGGACGGCCGGTGGCCGCGTGGTGGCGCGTCCCCGCGGGAGGCGGGAACCCCCGGGCGCCTGTGGGGTGTCCGAGCCGGCACGCGCGGTGTCGGTGCCGGCTGCGCCCCGTTGTGAAACCTTCCCGACCCTCCGGTCTGATTTCTCTCTGACTCGGCCGGCCCGAGGCGACCCCCCCCTCTCACCCTCCCGGGGTGGGTGGGGGCGGGAGACGTGCCGTGCCACAGAACCGAAGGCAGAAGAAACTTCTCGTACGACTCTTAGCGGTGGATCACTCGGCTCGTGCGTCGATGAAGAACGCAGCTAGCTGCGAGAATTAATGTGAATTGCAGGACACATTGATCATCGACACTTCGAACGCACTTGCGGCCCCGGGTTCCTCCCGGGGCTACGCCTGTCTGAGCGTCGCTTGACGATCAATCGCGCCCCCCCGGGTGTGTGCCCGCGGGGTCGCGCGGCTGGGGGTTTCCTCGCAGGGCCGTGGTGCCCTCCGTCCCCCTAAGTGCAGACACGGCGCCTCTGCCCACGCGCCGTCTGTCCCTCCTCCGGCCGGTCCCGCCCCCGCGCCCGGGAGGGTGCGGGGGCGGGCGGCGGCGGCGGCAGGCGGCGTCGAGGCCCGGGAGGTGCCGCCCGCGAAAGGGAAGGGAGAAAACGGGGGGGGGGGAGCTCGCGCGTGTCCGAGGCCGCGGCCGCGGCCGCCGCGTTCCCACCGGGAGCCCCTCCTCGCGCCGCAAGCGTTCTCCGGGGCGCGTGCCCGGGTGCGTCGCGGTGGTGCCGGGGTGGGTGGGGGCGGTTAGGGCCTCCGCGCCGCGCCGCCCCCACCCTCCCGTCGCGCCACCGCGGCCCCCGCCTCGCCCCGTCGGGACGGGCGGCTCCTCGCCGTGGCCGAGGCGCGCGCGCGGCCGCGCCCCGGGGATGCGTGCCCCGGCGGCGACCCGCGGGACGCCGCGGCGTCGCCCGCCGCTGCGCGCTTTCCCCCGGGCTGCGTCCGCGGCCGCGCTTCGTGCCCCTGGGCCCCCGGGGCGGCGTTCTTCGGGGGCGCCGCCGCCGCGCGTCCGTCGCCCGTCGCCCGTCGTGGGCGTCTCGTGGCCGTGCGGAGGACGGGTGGGAGCGGAGCGGAGCGGAGCGGCTCGCGCCGGTGCGGTTGGCGTCGCGTGGTGGGGCAAGGGGCCCTGACGGTCGCCGCGGGGCGGCCGCCGGGCTTCTTCGGACCCGCCCGCCTCACGACCGACCGACCGGCGGCTGCCGCCGCCGCCCCCCTCTACCCTCCTCCCCGGCACGACGACGCCTCCGGCCTGGGCCCGGCGTCGCGCGCGCGCGCGGCTTCCCCTCTCGCCGCCTGCCCGTCCCGTGCCACGTCGCCGGCTCGTGCTCCCGTCCCCGTCCCGTCCGCCTCCCTTCTTCCTTCCGCCCTTCCGCCCTCCCGCCCGAACCCCGTGTTCGGGCGTGGGTGGGTGGGTGGGTCGGTTGAGGGGGAGGGGGACCGGGCGGTCGACCGCGGTTCCGCGCCTCGCGCGCGGCCCCTCTCCCGCCGTCCCGCCCTCTCCCGCTTCGCGGGCACCTTCTCCGTCCCCTCCGAGCCGCGACCTCAGATCAGACGTGGCGACCCGCTGAATTTAAGCATATTAGTCAGCGGAGGAAAAGAAACTAACCAGGATTCCCTCAGTAACGGCGAGTGAACAGGGAAGAGCCCAGCGCCGAATCCCCGCCCCGCGGTGGGGCGCGGGACATGTGGCGTACGGAAGCCCCACTCCCCGGCG